>NW_027140655.1:227500-230000 GCF_036365525.1 Heterodontus francisci
ATATATAAGTCTCAGGGCCTGGACTGTGGTGTGTGTGTGTGTATATATATATAAGTCTCTGGGCCTGGACTGTGGTGTGTGTGTATATATATATATATAAGTCTCAGGGCCTGGACTGTGGTGTGTGTGTGTGTATATATGTAAGTCTCAGGGCTTGGACTGTGGTGTGTGTGTGTATATATAAGTCTCAGGGCCCGGACTGTGGTGTTTGTGTGTGTATATATAAGTCTCAGGGTCTGGACTGTGGTGTGTGTGTGTATATATAAGTCTCAGGGCATGGACTGTGGTGTGTGTTTGTGTATATATGTAAGTCTCAGGGCTTCGACTGTGGTGTGTGTGTGTATATATATATATATATATATATATAAGTCTCAGGGCCTGGACTGTGGTGTGTGTGTGTATATATATAAGTCTCAGGGCCTGGACTGTGGTGTGTGTGTGTATATATATAAGTCTCAGGGCTTGGACTGTGGTGTGTGTGTGTGTATATATATATAAGTCTCAGGGCCTGGACTGTGGTGAGTGTGTGTATATATATAAGTCTCAGGGCCTGGACTGTGGTGTGTGTGTGTATATATATAAGTCTCAGGGCCTGGACTGTGGTGTGTGTGTGTGTATATATATAAGTCTCAGGGCCTGGACTGTGGTGTGAGTGTGTATATATATAAGTCTCAGGGTCTGGACTGTGGTGTGTGTGTGTATATATATATAAGTCTCAGGGCCTGGACTGTGGTGTGTGTGTATATATGTAAGTCTCAGGGCCTGGACTGTGGTGTGAGTGTGTATATATATAAGTCTCAGGGTCTGGACTGTGGTGTGTGTGTGTATATATATAAGTCTCAGGGTCTGGACTGTGGTGTGTGTGTGTATATATATATAAGTCTCAGGGCCTGGACTGTGGTGTGTGTGTATATATATATATAAGTCTCAGGGCCTGGACTGTGGTGTGTGTGTGTATATATGTAAGTCTCAGGGCCTGGACTGTGGTGTGAGTGTGTATATATATAAGTCTCAGGGTCTGGACTGTGGTGTGTGTGTGTATATATATATAAGTCTCAGGGCCTGGACTGTGGTGTGAGTGTGTATATATATAAGTCTCAGGGTCTGGACTGTGGTGTGTGTGTGTATATATATATATAAGTCTCAGGGCCTGGACTGTGGTGTGTGTGTATATATGTAAGTCTCAGGGCCTGGACTGTGGTGTGTGTGTGTATATATATAAGTCTCAGGGCATGGACTGTGGTGTGTGTGTGTATATATATATAAGTCTCAGGGTCTGGACTGTGGTGTGTGTGTGTATATATATATAAGTCTCAGGGCCTGGACTGTGGTGTGAGTGTGTATATATATAAGTCTCAGGGTCTGGACTGTGGTGTGTGTGTGTATATATATATAAGTCTCAGGGCCTGGACTGTGGTGTGTGTGTATATATGTAAGTCTCAGGGCCTGGACTGTGGTGTGTGTGTGTATATATATAAGTCTCAGGGCATGGACTGTGGTGTGTGTGTGTATATATATATAAGTCTCAGGGCCTGGACTGTGGTGTGTGTGTGTGTGTATATATAAGTCTCAGGGCCTGGACTGTGGTGTGTGTGTATATATGTAAGTCTCAGGGCCTGGACTGTGGTGTGTGTGTGTATATATATAAGTCTCAGGGTCTGGACTGTGGTGTGTGTGTGTATATATATATAAGTCTCAGGGACTGGACTGTGGTGTGTGTGTATATATGTAAGTCTCAGGGCCTGGACTGTGGTGTGTGTGTGTATATATATAAGTCTCAGGGCCTGGACTGTGATGTTTGTGTATATATGTAACTCTCAGGGCTTGGACTGTGGTGTGTGTGTGTATATATAAGTCTCAGGGCCTGGACTGTGGTGTGTGTGTGTATATATATAAGTCTCAGGGCCTGGACTGTGGTGTGTGTGTGTGTATATATATATAAGTCTCAGGGCATGGACTGTGGTGTGTGTGTGTGTATATATATAAGTCTCAGGGCCTGGACTGTGGTGAGTGTGTGTATATATATAAGTCTCAGGGTCTGGACTGTGGTGTGTGTGTGTTTGTATATATAAGTCTCAGGGCCTGGACTGTGGTGTGTGTGTGTGTATATATATAAGTCTCAGGGCCTGGACTGTGGTGTGTGTTTGTGTATATATATATAAGTCTCAGGGCCTGGACTGTGGTGTGTGTGTGTGTATATATATAAGTCTCAGGGCCTGGACTGTGGTGTGTGTGTGTATATATATATAAGTCTCAGAGTCTGGACTGTGGTGTGTGTGTATAGATATATGTCTCAGGGCCTGGACTGTGGTGTGTGTGTGTATATATATAAGTCTCAGGGTCTGGACTGTGGTGTGCGTGTGTGTATATATATAAGTCTCAGGGCCTGGACTGTGGTGTGTGTGTGTATATATATATAAGTCTCAGGGTCTGGACTGTGGTGTGTGTGTATATATATATGTCTCAGGGCCTGGACTGTGGTGTGTGTGTGTATATATAT
>NW_027140655.1:240000-245000 GCF_036365525.1 Heterodontus francisci
GTGTGTGTGTGTATATATATAAGTCTCAGGGCCTGGACTGTGGTGTGTGTGTGTGTGTGTATATATATAAGTCTCAGGGCCTGGACTGTGGTGAGTGTGTGTGTGTATATATATAAGTATCAGGGCCTGGACTGTGGTGAGTGTGTGTGTATATATATAAGTCTCAGGGCCTGGACTGTGGTGAGTGTGTGTGTGTATATATATAAGTCTCAGGACCTGGACTGTGGTGTGTGTTTGTGTCTATATATATAAGTCTCAGGGCCTGGACTGTGGTGAGTGTGTGTGTATATATATAAGTATCAGGGCCTGGACTGTGGTGAGTGTGTGTGTATATATATAAGTCTCAGGGCCTGGACTGTGGTGAGTGTGTGTGTGTATATATATAAGTCTCAGGGCATGGACTGTGGTGTGTGTGTGTGTGTATATATATAAGTCTCAGGGCATGGACTGTGGTGTGTGTTTGTGTGTATATATATAAGTCTCAGGGCCTGGACTGTGGTGAGTGTGTGTGTATATATATAAGTCTCAGGGCCTGGACTGTGGTGAGTGTGTGTGAGTATATATATAAGTCTCAGGGCCTGGACTGTGGTGAGTGTGTGTGTGTATATATATAATTCTCAGGGTCTGGACTGTGGTGTGTGTGTGTATATATATAAGTATCAGGGCCTGGACTGTGGTGAGTGTGAGTGTATATATATAAGTCTCAGGGCCTGGACTGTGGTGAGTGTGTGTGTGTATATATATAAGTCCCAGGGCCTGGACTGTGGTGTGTGTGTGTATATATATAAGTCTCAGGGCATGGACTGTGGTGTGTGTTTGTGTGTATATATATAAGTCTCAGGGCCTGGACTGTGGTGAGTGTGTGTGTATATATATAAGTCTCAGGGCCTGGACTGTGGTGAGTGTGTGTGTGTATATATAAAAGTCTCAGGGCCTGGACTGTGATGTGTGTGTGTATATATATAAGTCTCAGGGCATGGACTGTGGTGTGTGTTTGTGTGTATATATATAAGTCTCAGGGCCAGGACTGTGGTGTGTGTGTGTATATATATAAGTCTCAGGGCATGGACTGTGGTGTGTGTTTGTGTGTATATATATAAGTCTCAGGGCCTGGACTGTGGTGTGTGTGTATATATATAAGTCTCAGGGCATGGACTGTGGTGTGTGTGTGTATATATATAAGTCTCAGGGCCTGGACTGTGGTGTTTGTGTGTATATATATAAGTCTCAGGGCATGGACTGTGGTGTGTGTGTGTATATATATAAGTCTCAGGGCCTGGACTGTGGTGTGTGTGTGTATATATATAAGTCTCAGGGCATGGACTGTGGTGTATGTGTGTATATATATAAGTCTCAGGGCCTGGACTGTGGTGTGTGTGTGTATATAGATAAGTCTCAGGGCATGGACTGTGGTGTGTGTGTGTGTATATATAAGTCTCAGGGCATGGACTGTGGTGTGTGTGTGTATATATATAAGTCTCAGGGCCTGGACTGTGGTGTGTGTGTGTATATATATAAGTCTCAGGGCATGGACTGTGGTGTATGTGTGTATATATATAAGTCTCAGGGCCTGGACTGTGGTGTGTGTGTGTATATAGATAAGTCTCAGGGCATGGACTGTGGTGTGTGTGTGTATATATATATGTCTCAGGGCATGGACTGTGGTGTGTGTGTATATATATATAAGTCTCAGGGCCTGGACTGTGGTGTGTGTGTGTGTATATATATAAGTCTCAGGGCCTGGACTGTGGTGTGTGTGTGTGTATATATATAAGTCTCAGGGCATGGACTGTGGTGTGTGTGTGTATATATATAAGTCTCAGGGCATGGACTGTGGTGTGTGTGTGTATATATATAAGTCTCAGGGCCTGGACTGTGGTGTGTGTGTGTATATATATAAGTCTCAGGGCATGGACTGTGGTGTGTGTGTGTATATATAAGTCTCAGGGCATGGACTGTGGTGTGTGTGTGTATATATATAAGTCTCAGGGCCTGGACTGTGGTGTGTGTGTGTGTATATATAAGTCTCAGGGCCTGGACTGTGGTGTGTGTGTGTATATATATAAGTCTCAGGGCCTGGACTGTGGTGTGTGTGTGTATATATATAAGTCTCAGGGCCTGGACTGTGGTGTGTGTGTGTATATATATAAGTCTCAGGGCCTGGTCTGTGGTGTGTGTGTGTGTATATATATGAGTCTCAGGGCCTGGACTGTGGTGAGTGTGTGTGTATATATATAAGTCTCAGGGCCTGGACTGTGGTGAGTGTGTGTGTATATATATAAGTCTCAGGGCCTGGACTGTGGTGTGTGTGTGTGTATATATATAAGTCTCAGGGCATGGACTGTGGTGTGTGTTTGTGTGTATATATATAAGTCTCAGGGCCTGGACTGTGGTGAGTGTGTGTGTATATATATAAGTCTCAGGGCCTGGACTGTGGTGAGTGTGTGTGTATATATGTAAGTCTCAGGGCCTGGACTGTGGTGTGTGTGTGTGTATATATATAAGTCTCAGGGCATGGACTGTGGTGTGTGTTTGTGTGTATATATATAAGTCTCAGGGCCTGGACTGTGGTGTGTGTGTGTATATATATAAGTCTCAGGGCATGGACTGTGGTGTCTGTGTATATATATATAAGTCTCAGGGCCTGGACTGTGGTGTCTGTGTGTATATATATAAGTCTCAGGGCCTGGACTGTGGTGTGTGTGTGTGTGTATATATATAAGTCTCAGGGCCTGGACTGTGGTGTGTGTGTGTGTGTATATATATAAGTCTCAGGGCCTGGACTGTGGTGTGTGTGTGTATATATATAAGTCTCAGGGCATGGACTGTGGTGTCTGTGTATATATAGATAAGTCTCAGGGCCTGGACTGTGGTGTCTGTGTGTATATATATAAGTCTCAGGGCCTGGACTGTGGTGTGTGTTTGTGTGTATATATATAAGTCTCAGGGCCTGGATTGTGGTGTGTGTGTGTGTGTATATATATAAGTCTCAGGGCCTGGACTGTGATGTGTGTGTGTGTATATATATAAGTCTCAGGGCATGGACTGTGGTGTCTGTGTATATATATATAAGTCTCAGGGCCTGGACTGTGGTGTCTGTGTGTATATATATAAGTCTCAGGGCCTGGACTGTGGTGTCTGTGTGTATATATATAAGTCTCAGGGCCTGGACTGTGGTGTGTGTTTGTGTGTATATATATAAGTCTCAGGGCCTGGACTGTGGTGTGAGTGTGTGTATATATATAAGTCTCAGGGCCTGGACTGTGATGTGTGTGTGTGTATATATATAAGTCTCAGGGCATGGACTGTGGTGTCTGTGTATATATATATAAGTCTCAGGGCCTGGACTGTGGTGTCTGTGTGTATATATATAAGTCTCAGGGCCTGGACTGTGGTGTCTGTGTGTATATATATAAGTCTCAGGGCCTGGACTGTGATGTGTGTGTGTGTATATATATAAGTCTCAGGGCCTGGACTGTGGTGTGTGTGTGTGTGTATATATATAAGTCTCAGGGCCTGGACTGTGGTGAGTGTGTGTGTGTATATATATAAGTATCAGGGCCTGGACTGTGGTGAGTGTGTGTGTATATATATAAGTCTCAGGGCCTGGACTGTGGTGAGTGTGCGTGTGTATATATATAAGTCTCAGGACCTGGACTGTGGTGTGTGTTTGTGTGTATATATATAAGTCTCAGGGCCTGGACTGTGGTGAGTGTGTGTGTGTATATATATAAGTCTCAGGGCCTGGACTGTGGTGAGTGTGTGTGTGTATATATATAAGTCTCAGGGCATGGACTGTGTGTGTGTGTGTATATATATAAGTCTCAGGGCATGGACTGTGGTGTGTGTTTGTGTGTATATATATAAGTCTCAGGGCCTGGACTGTGGTGAGTGTCTGTGTATATATATAAGTCTCAGGGCCTGGACTGTGGTGAGTGTGTGTGTGTATATATATAAGTCTCAGGGCCTGGACTGTGGTGTGTGTGTGTATATATATACGTCTCAGGGCATGGACTGTGGTGTGTGTTTGTGTGTATATATATAAGTCTCAGGGCCTGGACTGTGGTGTGTGTGTGTATATATATAAGTCTCAGGGCATGGACTGTGGTGTGTGTTTGTGTGTATATATATAAGTCTCAGGGCCTGGACTGTGGTGTGTGTGTATATATATAAGTCTCAGGGCATGGACTGTGGTGTGTGTGTGTATATATATAAGTCTCAGGGCATGGACTGTGGTGTGTGTGTGTATATATATAAGTCTCAGGGCCTGGACTGTGGTGTGTGTGTGTATATATATAAGTCTCAGGGCATGGACTGTGGTGTGTGTGTGTATATATATAAGTCTCAGGGCCTGGACTGTGGTGTGTGTGTGTATATATATAAGTCTCAGGGCATGGACTGTGGTGTGTGTGTGTATATATATAAGTCTCAGGGCATGGACTGTGGTGTGTGTGTATATATATAAGTCTCAGGGCCTGGACTGTGGTGTGTGTGTGTATATATATAAGTCTCAGGGCATGGACTGTGGTGTGTGTGTGTATATATATAAGTCTCAGGGCCTGGACTGTGGTGTGTGTGTGTATATATAAGTCTCAGGGCCTGGACTGTGGTGTGTGTGTGTATATAGATAAGTCTCAGGGCATGGACTGTGGTGTGTGTGTGTATATATATAAGTCTCAGGGCATGGACTGTGGTGTGTGTGTATATATATATAAGTCTCAGGGCCTGGACTGTGGTGTGTGTGTGTGTATATATATAAGTCTCAGAGCCTGGACTGTGGTGTGTGTGTGTGTATATATATAAGTCTCAGGGCATGGACTGTGGTGTGTGTGTATATATATATAAGTCTCAGGGCATGGACTGTGGTGTGTGTGTGTATATATATAAGTCTCAGGGCCTGGACTGTGGTGTGTGTGTGTATATATATAAGTCTCAGGGCATGGACTGTGGTGTGTGTGTGTATATATAAGTCTCAGGGCATGGACTGTGGTGTGTGTGTG